>NC_057404.1:54194449-54195888 GCF_019320065.1 Cervus canadensis
GTTGTCCTAGAAGTCCCTGAGGTTGTCCTTATTTCTTTTGATTCTTTTTTTCTTTTTTCCTCTCTGTTTCATTTATTTCCACCATTTTATCTTCTACCTCACTTATCCTATCTTCTGCCTCCGTTATTCTTCTGTTGGTTCCCTCTAGAGTGTTTTTTTATCTCATTTATTGCATTATTCATTTTTAATTGACTCTTTTTTATTTCTTCTAGGTCCTTACTAAACATTTCTTGCATCTTCTCAATCCTTGTCTCCAGGCTATTTATCTGTAACTCTATTTTGTTTTCAAGATTTTGGATCATTTTTATTATCATTATTCTAAATTCTTTTTCAGGTAGATTCCCTATCTCCTCCTCTTTTGTTTGGCTTGGTGGGCATTTTTCATGTTCCTTTGCCTGCTGGGTATTTCTCTGCCTTTTCATCTTGTTTAGATTGTTGTGTTTGGGGTGCCCTTTCTGTATTCTGGAGGTCTGTGGTTCCTTTTTATTGTGGAGGTTTCTCCCAGTGGGTGGGGATGGACGATTGGCTTGTCAAGGTTTCCTCCTTAGGGAAGCTTGCTTCAGTGTTCTGGTGGGTGGAGCTGGATTTCTTCTCTCTGGAGTGCAATGGAGTGTCCAGTAGTGAGTTTTAAGATGGGTCTATGGGTTTGGTTTGACTTTGGGCAGCCTGTATGTTGACACTCAGGGCTATGTTCCTGCATTGCTGGAGAATTTGTGTGGTGTGTCTTGCTCTGGAACTTATTGGCTCTTGGGTGGTGGTGGTTTCAGTGTAGGTATGGAGGCTTTTGGATGATCTCTTATTAATTAATGTTCCCTGTAGTCAGGAATTCTCTGGTGTTCTCAGGTTTTGGGCTTAAGCCTCTTGCCTCTGGATTTCAGTCTTATTCTCCCAGTAGCCTCAAGACTTCTCCATCCATACAGCACTGATAATAAAACTTCTAGGTTAATGGTGAAAGGACTCTCCACCATGAGGGACACCCAGAGAGGTTCACAGAGTTACATGAAGAGGAGGAGAGGGAGGAAGGAGATAGAGGTGAGCAGGAGGAGAAAAGGGGGTACTCAAGAGGAGAGAGACAGATCTAGGCAGTACTCTGTTCCCTAAGTGTTCTCCACAGCCCAGAACACCACAGAGATTCACAGTATTGGATTGAGAAGAGAAGGGTGAGGGAGGAAATAGAGGTGATCTGGGGGAGAAAAAGGAGAGTCAAAAGGGGGAGAGAGTAATCTAACCAGTAATCACACTCCTGAATAAAAATGGATACTGAAGATTGGATTCTTAAATGTCCAAAATTGATATCAAATACTGGAAAACAAAGATTAAAAATCTAGAGTAGAGGTTAGACTCTTAAAAATACAATATAAAAAAAAAGCAAAAAAAAAATTAAGAAATATATATGAAGTTTGCTTTAAAAAATAGGATCCTTTTTTTTTTTTTTTTTT
>NC_057404.1:55622389-55658250 GCF_019320065.1 Cervus canadensis
AAAAAAAAAAAAAAAAGCAAAGGAATTAAGATCAAGTCTAATATGGGATCACATTGCACAGAAAAGGGACAGCACACTGAGAAAACTGAGGTAATCTGCGTGCTTCCACACCATCACACTGAAAATTAAACATAATCAGTAGAATCAGGAATTCAGAGTCAAGGATGAGTAAGATAAAGAAAAGAAAGATGAGAATACCTGGAGCTATGGAAAAAAGTGATGGAACCCCTGTATGAAATTTTAGTCAATGTCCCCTAAATTCAAATAAATCATTGATTACAACAGTTAAACATGAGAAGATTTAGACAATGTACTTAATCAGTGTGCCTAAAATTACACAAGAAATAAGAGTCGGTACTCATATTTGAACCCAGATCTTACTGGTCTGTATTTCTTATTCCATAGTGTCAGAACCTTCCACATAACATAGTGATTAAGTACATCATCTTAAAAAATTATGACTTCTTATTCATTGGCTAGTTTCTTGTCTAAATGTTTGATTAGAAAATATTAAATATAATGAGAAAAATTGAAATATTGAGAAAACAAATCTAGCAGTAGATAAAATTAAAACAATGTGGAACCAAGAAAAAGTTTTGTACAACCTGTAATGGCTACAATTATATCAGACTTTAATATAAAGACTGTAATAATAGACAAAGAAGAGTTCAGTTCAGTTCAGTCACTCAGTCGTGTCCGACTCTTTGTGACCCCATGAACCGCAGCATGCCAGGCTTCCCTGTCCATCACCAACTCCCAGAGTTTACTCAAACTCATGTCCATAGAGTTGGTGATGTCATCCAGCCATCTCATCCTCTGTAGTCCCCTTCTCCTCCTGCCCCCAATCCCTTCCAGCATCAGGGTCTTTTCCAATGAGTCAACTCTTGGCATGAGGTGGCCAAAGTATTGGAGTGTCAGCTTCAGCATCAGTCCTTCCAATGAACATCCAGGACTGATCTCCTTTAGGATGAACTAGTTGGATCTCCTTGCAGTCCAAGGGACTCTCAAGAGTCCTCTCCAACACCACAGTTCAAAAGCATCAATTCTTCTGCACTTAGCTTTCTTCACAGTCCAACTCTCACATCCATACATGACCACTGGAAAAACCATAGCCTGGACTAGACAGACCTTTGTGGACAAAGTGATGTCTCTGCTTTTTAACATGCTCTCTAGGTTGGTCATAACTTTCCTTCCAAGGAGTAAGTGTCTTTTAATTTCATGGCTGCAATCACCATCTGCAGTGATTTTGGAGCCCCCCCCCCCAAAAAAAAAAAATAAAGTCAGCCATTGTTTCCACTGTTTCCACTTCTATTTGCCATGAAGTAATGGGACCACATGCCATGATCTTAGTTTTCTGAATGCTGAGCTTTAAACCAACTTTTTCACTCTCCTCTTTCACTTTCATCAAGAAACTTTTTATTACCTCTTCACTTTCTGCCATAAGGATGGTGTCATCTGCATATCTGAGGTTATTGATGTTTCTCCCAGCAATCTTGATTCGAGCTTGTGCTTCCTCCAGCACAGCATTTCTCATTATGTACTCTGCATATAAGTTAAATAAGCAGGGTGACAGTATACAGCCTTGGCCTACTCAAAGGAGTAGGCCAACTGGTTCCTATTTGGAACCAGTCTGTTCCATGTCAAGTTCTAACTTGCTTCCTGACCTGCATATAGGCTTCTCAAGAGGCAGTTCAGGTGGTCTGGTATGCCCATCTCTTTCAGAATTTTCCACAGTTTATTATGATCCACAGAGTCAAAGGCTTTGGCATAGTCAATAAAGCAGAAATAGATGCTTTTTCAGGAACTCTCTTGCTTTTTTGATGAACCAGTGGATGTTGGCAATTTGATCTCTGTTTTCCCTGCCTTTTCTAAATCTACTTGAACATAGAAGTTCATGGTTCATGTATTGTTGAAGCCTGGCTTGGGGAATTTTGAGCATTACTTTACTAGTGTGTGAGATGAGTGAAATTGTGCAGTAATTTGAGCATTTTTTTGGCATTGCCTTTCTTCAGGATTGGAATGAATACTGACCTGTTCCAGTTCTGTGGCCACTGCTGAGTTTTCCAAATTTGCTGGTGTATTAAGTGCAGCACTTTCACAGCATCATCCTTCTCTATTTGAAGTAGCTCAACTGGAATTGCATCACTTCCACTAGCTTTGTTCATAGTGATGCGTTCTAAGGCCCATTTGACTTCACATTCCAGGATGTCTGGCTCTAGGTGAGTGATCACGCCATCGTGATTATCTGGGTCATGATGATCTTTTTTGTACAGTTTTTCTGTGTATTCTTGTCACCTCCTCTTAATATATTCTGCTTCAGTTAGGTTCATAACATTTCTGTCCTTTATCGAACCCATCTTTGTATGAAATATTCCCTTGGTATCTCTAGTTTTCTTGAAGAGATCTTTAGTCTTTCCCATTCTGTTGTTTTCCTCTATTTCTTTGCATTGATTTCTGAAGAAGGCTTTCTTATCTCTCCTTGCTATTCTTTGGAACTCTGCATTCAAATGGGAATATATCTCCTCTTTTCCTTTGCTTTTCACTTCTCTTCTTTTCCCAGCTATTTGTAAGGCCTCCTCAGACAGCCATTTGGTTTTTTGCATTTCTTTTCCATGGGGATAGTCTTGATCACTGTCTCCTGTACAATGTCAGGAACCTCCATACATAGTTCATCAGGCACTCTCTCTATCAGATCCAGTCCCTTAAATCTATTTCTCACTTCCACTGTATAATCATAAGGGATTTGATTTAGGTTCTACCTGAATGGCCTAGTGGTTTTCCCTACTTTCTTCTATTTAAGTCTGAATTTGGCAATAAGGAAGGAGTTCATGATCTGAGCCACAGTCAGCTCCTGGTCTTGTTTTCGCTGACTGTATGCAACCTCTCCATCTTTGAGTGCAAAGAATATAATCAATCTGATTTTGGTGTTGACCATCTGGTGATGTACATGTGTAGAGTCTTCTATTTTGTTATTGGAAGAGGGTTTTGCTATGACCAGTGCGTTCTCTTGGCAAAACTCTAGTAACCTTTGCCCTGCTACATTCCGTACTCCAAGGTCAAATTTGTGTGTTACTCCAGGTAATTCTTGACTTCCTACTTTTGCATTCCAGTCCCCTATTATGAAAAGCACATCCTTTTTTGGGTGTTAGTTCTAAAAGGTCTTATACGTGTTCACAGAACCATTCAATTTCAGCTTCTTCAGCATGACTGGTTGGAGCATAGGCTTGGATTACCATGATGTTGAATGGTTTGCCTTGGAAACGAACAGAGATCATTCTGTCATTTTTGAGATTGCATCCAAATACTGCATCGGACTCTTGTTGACCTTGATGGCTACTCCATTTCTTCTAAGAGATTCCTGCCCACAGTAGTAGATGTAATGGTCATCTGAGTTAAATTCACCCATTCCAGTCCATTTTATTTTTTTTCCCATTTATTTTTGTTAGTTAGAGGCTAATTAATTTACAATATTGTAGTGGCTTTTGCCATACATTGACATGTATCAGCCATGGATTTACATGTGTTCCCCATCCCGATCCCCCCTCCCTCCACCCTCCCCATCCCATCCCTCTGGGTCTTTCCAGTGCACCAGCCCTGAGCACTTGTCTCACGCATCCAACCTGGGCTGCTGATCTGTTTCACCCTTGATAGTATACTTGTTTCAATGCTGTTCTCTCAGAATATCCGACCCTCGCCTTCTCCCACAGAGTCCAAACGTCTGTTCTGTACATCTGTGTCTCTTTTTCTGTTTTGCATATAGAGTTATCATTACCATCTTTTTAAATTCCATATTTATGCATTAGTATACTGTATTGGTCTTTATCTTTCTGGCTTACTTCACTCTGTATAATGGGATCCAGTTTCATCCATCTCATTGGAACTGATTCAAATTAATTCTTTTTAATGGCTGAGTAGCTATTAATTCACTGATTCCTAGAATTTTGATGCTCATTCTTGCCATTTCCTGTTTAACCACTAAAAAGAGGTAAACCCAATAAAAGGATATAACATTTGTAAACTTTTATTCACCCAACGTTGGAGAATCTAAATATGCTAAACAAATGTTAACATATCTATAGGGCAAAATAGACAGCAATACAATAAGGGACTTTAATACCCCACATTTTTAATGGATAGATCATCCATACAGAACATTTTAAAAAAGTTCTACTTAAATGACACATTAGATCAGGTGGACTTGAAAGACATACATAAAACACTACATTTGGAAACAATAAAATGCACATTTGCCTCAAGTAAGCACAGAATAGTCTCAGGAGAGAAATATCTTAGAACGCAAGACAAGTTTTAATAAATTTAAGAACATTGAAATCATATCAAGACTTTTTTTTGCTAAATTAAGCTAGAACACCATTTGCAAGGAGAAAACTGAAAAAATCATAAATATGTGAATATTAAACAACATGTTAATGAGCAAACAACAATGGGTTAAATAATAAATCAAAAAATAAAGAAAAGTAACAAGACAAATGAAAATGGAAATGCAAAGTACCAAAATTTATGTGACACAGCATAAATAATATTGAGGAAATTCTTAGTGATAAGTGCTTATATCAAGAATCAACACAAATTGCAATAATTTGACTTAAATCTGGACCTTAAGACACTAGAGAAATAACAAATGAAGCCTAAAGTTATGAGATGGAAAGAAATAACAGGAAACAGGATAGACATAAATGAAATAAAGGGGAAAAAAAAGGAAACAGAAATAATAAATGAAACTAAGAGCTTTCTTTTTCCTTGAAAAAGTAAAATAGACTTTTTTTTTAGCTAGACTTACTAATAAAAAAGAGAGAGGGCTCAAACAAATATAATTAGAATTAAAATAAATAATTACAGTTCATATCACAGTAACCCAAAGAATCACATGAGACTACTATGGTGAATTATATGCTAACACATTCCTAAATCCACAAAAATCCATCAAAACACAATGAAAATAGAAAATGAAAACAGACTGATTACTGCTAAAGAGACTGAATCAGTAATCAAAAAATTCCAAACAGATATCAAACACCAAATGGCTTCACTATTTGAACTAAATACTTAAAGAGTAATTATTACCAATATTTCTCAAGATCTGCCAAAGTATCAAGGAGGAGAAAACACTTCCTAATTCATTTCACATGGTCAATATTACTCTGACACCAAAACAATCAAGGGCATCACGAGAAAAGATCAATATCCTTAATGAAACTAGGGACAAACATTATCAGTGGAATATTAGCAAACTGAATACAACAATGTATATAAAGGATCATATGCCATGACAAAGTAGAATTTATGCCAGGGATCCAAGTAAGGTTCAAAATTCACAAATCAAGAAAATACAACACACTAGTAAGAATAAAAATCATGTAATTTTATCAGCACATGCAACTAAATCATTTGACAATATTCAAAATCCACTTATGATAAAAACTCTCAAAAAGTGCATAAAGAAATAACGTACATCAACATAATCGAGGTTGCCTATGACAAGTCTATAGCTACCTTCAGAGTCAAAAGTGCAAAGCTGAATTTTTTTCTTGTCAAATCAGGAACAAGAAAAGGATGCTCTTTCTTAGAGAAATTAAGGAAACAATACCATTCACCATTGCAACAAAAAGAATAAAATACTTAGGAGTATATCTACCTAAAGAAACAAAAGACCTATACATAGAAAACTATAAAACACTGATGAAAGAAATCAAAGAGGACACACACAGATGGAGAAATATACCGTGTTCATGGATTGGAAGAATCAATATTGTCAAAATGGCTATTCTACCCAAAGCAATCTATAGATTCAATGCAATCCCTATCAAGCTACCGACGGTATTTCCAGAACTAGACCAAAGAATTCACAATTGTATGGAAATACAAAAACCTCGAATAGCCAAAGTAATCTTGAGAAAGAAGAATGGAACTGGAGGAATCAACGTGCCTGACTTCAGACTCTACTATAAAGCCACAGTCATCAAGACAGTATGGTACTGGCACAAAGACAGAAATATAGATCAATGGAACAGAATAGAAAGCCCAGAGATAAATCCACGAACCTATGGACACCTTATCTTTGACAAAGGAGGCAAGGATATACAATGGAAAAAAGACAACCTCTTTAACAAGTGGTGCTGGGAAAACTGGTCAACCACTTGTAAAAGAATGAAACTAGAACACTTTCTAACACCATACACAAAAATAAACTCAAAATGGATTAAAGATCTAAATGTAAGACCAGAAACTATAAAACTCCTAGAGGAGAACATAGGCAAAACACTCTCCGACATAAATCACAGCAAGATCCTCTATGACCCACCTCCCAGAATATTGGAAATAAAAGCAAAAATAAACAAATGGGACCTAATGAAACTTAAAAGCTTTTGCACTACAAAGGAAACTATAAGTAAGGTGAAAAGACAGCCCTCAGATTGGGAGAAAATAATAGCAAATGAAGAAACAGACAAAGGATTAATCTCAAAAATATACAAGCAACTCCTGCAGCTCAATTCCAGAAAAATAAATGACCCAATCAAAAAATGGGCCAAAGAACTAAACAGACATTTCTCCAAAGAAGACATACAGATGGCTAACAAACACATGAAAAGATGCTCAACATCACTCATTATTAGAGAAATGCAAATCAAAACCACAATGAGGTACCATTACACGCCAGTCAGGATGGCTGCTATCCAAAAGTCTACAAGCAATAAATGCTGGAGAGGGTGTGGAGAAAAGGGAACCCTCTTACACTGTTGGTGGGAATGCAAACTAGTACAGCCGCTATGGAAAACAGTGTGGAGATTCTTAAAAAACTGGAAATAGAACTGCCATATGACCCAGCAATCCCACTTCTGGGCATACACACTGAGGAAACCAGATTAAAGAGACAACTGTGCACCCCAATGTTTATCGCAGCACTGTTTATAATAGCCAGGACATGGGAGCAACCTAGATGCCCATCAGCAGATGAATGGATAAGGAAGCTGTGGTATATATACACCATGGAATATTACTCAGCCATTAAAAAGAATTCATTTGAATCAGTTCTAATGAGATGGATGAAACTGGAGCCCTTATACAGAGTGAAGTAAGCCAGAAAGATAAAGAACATTACAGCATACTAACACATATATATGGAATTTAGAAAGATGGTAATGATAACCCTATATGCAAAACAGAAAAAGAGACACAGAAATACAGAACAGACTTTTGAACTCTGTGGGAGAAGGTGAGGGTGGGATGTTTCAAAAGAACAGCATGTATACTATCTATGGTGAAACAGATCACCAGCCCAGGTGGGATGCATGAGACAAGTGCTCGGGCCTGGTGCACTGGGAAGACCCAGAGGAATCGGGTGGAGAGGGAGGTGGGAGGGGGGATCGGGATGGGGAATACGTGTAACTCTATGGCTGATTCATATCAATGTATGACAAAACCCACTGAAATGTTGTGAAGTAATTAGCCTCCAACTAATAAAAATAAAATAAAATAAAATAATATATATAAAAAAATAAATAAAAAACCATTATATCTTTTAAAAAAAAGAAAAGAAAGAAATAAAATAGTATAAGATCTCCAGCTTTGATCTCCTCTCTCAAATTGTTTTGGCTTGTTTAAAACAAATTGTTAGCTTTTATTTCCATATACATTTTATAATCATATTTTTAATTTCTACCCAAAAAAGCCCACTGGAGTTTTGATTTAACTCACATTGAATCTCTAGATAAATCTGGTTGTTGTCATTCAGTCGCTAAGTCATGTCCAACTCTTTGCGACCCCATGGACTGTACTCAACCAGGTTCCTCTGCCCATAGGATGCTCCAGGCAAGAATACTGGAGTGGGGATAAATCTGGAGAGAACTGATATTTTAAAAATATTTAGTCTTCTGATCTGTGAACACAGTATAGCTCTTCTGTTGTTTGTGTCTTCTGTAATTTCTCTTAACAATTGTTTTCAGTACACAGATCTTGCACATATTTTGTGTTAAATTTATCCCTAGGTATTTCATGTTTTATGCTAAAATAAATGTTTTTATTGTGATTTCCAGTTGTTCATTGTTTACACTATAATTTTAAGAAAGAGTTAGATGCAGCATTCTGAGTGGTATGGATTGAAGACAAAAGAAAAACATGCTCCTAAATGATAATAATTTCTAATGAAGAAGAAATTATAGCAATAGAATCACTGAATAACAAAAGCAAGTGAAAGAATCATGAATACTGTTAGCAGTCACTTTTACAGTCAAGCATGGAAATTACTATATATTCATAATGAATGATAATACAAAACATGACCAGAGACCAGTAAAGAAGAAATGGCCCTGGACCTAGAGTCAGGAGGCCCAGACTTGAGTTGTCACCTGCATACTTAAAAAGTATATAGTCCAAGATAGATAAACCTCAACAAACATTTCCTTCTTTCTCATTTTTTATTCAGCTAACAGTTGGTGAGTGTTCACAAAGAGCCAAACACTAAGCTAAGTGCCACTAAATGGGACAAATGCTATACTCCATATCATTAAGGAGTTATAAGGAAAGCTCAAATGAAAAAGAGTTATATGAAATATTTTGGTAAACTAAAATATAAATTTAATGTGCTACTATTATTTTTATTATAATTATACCATAAAATCTTCATTTATAAGTGTTATTACTTTAATACAGAGCTCATACCAAAATAAGAAAGTGTCTTTGGAAAAAAAAATTAAATGGATTATAGCTAGAGAATTCTAAAATTAATTACTCCATGACACACCAAAACCCATCTCTTCTATTAACCTGTAATCAAATGATAAAAGTACTATGTAAATCCACAGATACAGATGAAGCCTGATGTGTCATTTTTAAACCCTGCAAAAGGAAAGAATGGGCTTGAAACATAAAACTTTTCCTTCCAGATGAAGGAGGTAGGCTTATTAATTTCTATTAATAGGAGACCTTCTGCTGACAATTTTTCTATTAGAAATCTGGCACTCTCGAGATGACAGATGGACTGAGAATTCAGAAGTATGCCAAAAGACTTTATGTAAAGTGATGTAGTCAAAAAATATGCCAGTTTCCTCAGTTATAGATTAATATCCAAATTAAAATATTCCATGTTTTTGGTCAGTATATTAGTTGCTCGAAAACTACTATTTTGCTCTTTGTATTTTTTTAAGGTTTGATTCTCATAAAGGTTTCTGGTGTCAGTTACTGGAAGAAGGTAAAACAAAATGCCTTGGAAAGAGCAAAGGAAGAAAATACCCTCCAATGGATCCTGATGTAAGTATAGAGCTTAAAAATACAAACTAAATAAGCAAAATGATACATAAAAATATATCTATTTTCTTAAAAAATGATTAAAATAAAAAATTCACTCTCTAAAAATAAAAAGTAAAAAAAAAAAAAATAAAAAGTAACATTTGGATTGGATGCATCCTGCTTGCTTGTTTTGATTTTTCCAGTGATATATTACCTGTCATGCGAGAATAAAGGCCAACAATAGAATTTGCCATTTTGAATCAGAACAAAGAAGGCAACATCTCATTCCAAAAAGAGATACATTCACAGAAATTTTAGCACTAAAAATATTAAATGAAACCAGGGCAGGAAATATATCAACTGGAAATTAAAAATAGGACCAAAATATTTTATTTTCACTAAGTCACTCTGTAGTGGTAAATGTGGCCTGCATAATAATAATAATTACTGGTATACTGAGTTTTGAACTGCTAATATGATAAGATTAAACAATTAATATATTTCCCAGATGTATAACATACTAGCAGATAATTTAGGCTCTGGAGAATGGAGACACCCAAACTTTGCAATAGACATGTAACATGTCATGTTTGTTCTGCTCCAAATCGTGCCATGGTGGTCACTTAAAGCTACAGTTTTCCCACTTTGTTGGCCCTATATTTTCACTTTAAAGCTTACTATACATATATTACAATTTATTAATACTTTGATTTCATAATCAGTCCAGTTAATGTGCAATTTGGACATAAGAACACAAGTAGATTGATTTTATTAAAAAAAAAAACTCAAAAATTAAAACATTATTTGAGACTGTTTTCCCACGATGTTTAATATATTGTGGTAACTAAGAATCCTACAGTGGTCTGAGAATCCTAACATGGTCTGAACTTATCTGAATCCTTTTTAATACTTGCAGACTTTTAGGACCTTTTTTTTTTTTTTTTTTCCCAATCTGATAGAGACAGAGCTTTGTCCTCACTAAGCTCATAATTAAATTCTATCTAAAAGACATTGTGGGGGTTCTTACTGTTGTTTTGATAAACAGAGGGTACTCTCAGGACTACAGTTTTCTTTGGTGGATTATTAAAATATACCTTCAGAGCGCTATGAAAACAATACACATTAATAAATATTCAAGTGCAATTTCCATAGCATTTCAAGACAGCAATATAAAATGTTTCATTTTCATGTGTGTCAAAGCTATTTCTCTGTATATTTACTGAAACTAAAACATTTAAGACACTGTAGAACATCTTTCTTAGCATTTTATTTTACTCCCATCAAACACATACTGAGACATGATATTAAATTCTATGGTAGAGAAAGATTAAAAAACCAACACTTTTCAGGATATCACTACTTCCATGTCTCTCAATAAGGTTTCTATGTAATACATTCCGAAGATGTTTTTTCTCAAACACCTCTGACATCAGATATGTGGGCATTCTATACCAAGCAATTCTGTAATTTTCTGCAGACACCACGTAGGTATCCTATAATTTAATCCAATTCTGACACCAACTACCCAGGATTAAGTACAGTCCCCACAGATTAAGGGCTCAGTCCCACAAAACTGCCCCCTTCAAACTCTAGTAGCAAGTAGTGGGGTCCCAGGTTATTCACACATCTGTCCAACTTGGCTACAAATCAGGGGTTCCCAAGAACTCCTCCCCGAGTTTTATAATTTGATATAATGATTCACATGCCCCAGAAATACTTTGCTTTCTGTTATAATAAATGAAGAGGTACACAGGAGAAGGTCCAGAAGGGTCCTGAGCGCCAGAGCTTCTCCTCTAGCGACCAGCCTGTCTGAAGTTATCTAGGGACCCGTAAGAGTCACTCTATTGGCATAAACTTAGGCAAACTTTAAAGGAACTTACTGTATGTAACAAAAGACACTCTTCACCCCGGTAACTCAGGAAATTACAAGGTTCTTAGGAGCTCTCTGCTGGAGCCAGATTCAAAACCAAATTTATTTTTCTTATTATATCACAATATCTATCCATATGGATTTATTTGAGGGAGTAGGGTGGCTGACTTCATACAGATAATGCCCAGACAGGAGGCGAGATAAGGCATCTTTCCTGGAGGTAATGAAAACACAAATACGTAGAACAGATTCGAGCAGGCAGTACTGTCCACACTGCTTGCTTCTCCTTCTGCTACAGAAAAAACACCAGTACCCTTCCCCACAAGTATCACCAAAACATCACAGGATACATTTGATCCTGGAAATTAAGATTTGGTGAATTATTTGGCTTCCACTTTGGCTTTGTTTATCAAAATATATTATAGGAAAGGAATAAAATCTGACATTTTGAATGAACCACTTAGTCAATTACCTCTCCAAATCAAAAACACTAAATAGTTTCTTTGATAATAGTCCAATAAGCAACCTGATACTGAATTATACGATTCCTTCTTTTATCCTGTTTTATATTGTAGAAGCATACATTATTATTCCTTTTATTACATTAATTTCATGTGAATTTCCATGAAATGGACTACATTGGCATATATTAGCATATATTCTCTCTGATTTGCCATCTAAAATAGTACCCTTTCTGAATAATCATCAGATAACAATGTATGTACAATAAATTCTGCATATCACTGAATTCTGTCCTAGCAATTTTTGACGTGAACATATTAGACTCTCAAATAGGATGTGTTGTGCTTTACAAATCTCGTTATCAGTTACCTTGCCATAGGAGGGAGCAGAAGAAGAAGGGGTACTTGATTATGGGGACCAACATACTCACTCAATAGGGCACAGGACAAGGGTTTGGCTGCTGACATAGGCTGTCAGGTTTGAAAATAATGCCAAAAAAGCCAATACATTGAGGTGCAGTTTAGATAATCCTCAGTATCAGGAGGTACGATACTGATAAAAAACTCCAAAGGAATGTAGGAAGAATGTGGATCTCAGGAGGTTCAATTCTAAAGTTAGTTGAGATGCTGGAGAATCCATGGGAAATATTAGGGAGCAAGCTGGCAGGATGTAGGCAGTCCCAGGCTGCTGTTGCCCCAGGGCTTCATTCATAAAGAGGAGCAATGCAAAGGGAGATGTTAGCAGAGAACACGGTGGGGAAGGCTCTACACAAAGGCCTAAGGCTCAGCCCTGGATTCCAGGTCTGGTTGGCAGCAAAGGAGGCACAGAATGATCAGGCCCCCAGACAGAGGATCTGGGAATATGTTTTGTCTCCACCTTTCTCTGGCTAGGGTGTGCTATCTGGGCCTGTCAGTGGTTTTAGAGCTGATGACTAAGGAGACCCAAACAGAAAAGCAGGGAGACTGACACATGAGCCACACAAAGGTTTGCGTTCTCCCTTGATCACAGTGATGGTTACAGTATAGCACAAAGGTTCAGTCTTGTTCCAGTGATCGTAATTACTGCAAAAACCACTATGTTACATTGACATCAACATAAAATGACATGTTTTCCTATGGCATTGAAGATGGGGTACCAGATATGATATTTTAAGAGAGCAGCAGAAGAAAATAAGACTAACTTAAAATTAATCTTTTAAAGATTCAATTGAACTGAAACTCAGAGTAGTAAAGCAGAAAGGTACAGATAAAGATCCAGAAACCCACCCTCCAAGACATTCCCAACAGCAGTCATTTGAACTACATATAAATCCCACTAAACACCACCTTACATCACAGCACTTCCCATTTCTTACAGTTTCAATTATTAAAATATTTTCTTTTACTGAAGGGAAATCTACCTCCTTATAAATCAGGATCATTTACAAGGCATTCCTTTCCTTCCTTGGGTCAAATAGTGCAAATATATCAGGTTATAGGTTTATCTGATTTACCTAACACAGTACTGTTTTAACAGTGAATATTTTGTGTATGCCTTAAAAGTGCTCTTAAGAAAATATTATCTTCAAATTCTACATGTAAATTAATGATGACAAAGGAGTGTTTTATTTTATAGATTTATCAAGCCAACTCTTGCTCCAAAGCCAGAATGGTTTTAATAGAGCATAATACTGGAACCAATCAGTTGTTACAGCTATATTTTTAAACTCAATCTAGCTATTTGAACATTTAATTCTGCACAAATAAACCACATGTTTAATACAAAAGTCTTTTCCCTAGTGAAAACATTTATGTGTTTGGAGTGTGTATTTTCAAGAACAGAGTCACTGTGTTTTGTTGTTCAGCCACTAAGTCATGTCTGACTCTCTAACTCCACGGACTGCAGCACGCCCCAGTCCTCTGTCCTCCCCTATCTCCTGGAGTTCACTCAAATTCATGTCCATTGAGTCAGTGAAACTATCCAACCATCTCATCCTCTGCCACTCCCTTCTCCTTCTGCCTTCAATTTTTCTCAGCATCAGGGTCTTTTCCAATGAGTCAGCTCTTTTGCATCAGGTGGCCAAAGTACTGGAGCTTCAGCTTCAGCATCAGTTCTCCCAATGAATATTCAGGGGTTGATTTCCTTTAGGATTGACTGGTTTAATCTCCTTGCAGTCCAAGGGACTCTCAAGAGTATTTTCCAGCACAGCAGTTCAAAAGCATCAATTCTTCAGCACTCAGCCTTCTTTATGGTCCAACTCTCACATCCATACATGACTACTGGAAAAAACATAGCTTTGACTAGGACTTTCCAGTTTTTTCTAGAACTCTCTTGTTTTCTCCATGATCCAGCAAATGTTGGCAATTTGATCTCTGGTTCCTCTGCCTTTTCTAAATCCAGTTTGTGCATCTGGAAGTTCTCAATTCATGTACTGCTAAAGCCTAGCTTGAAGGACTTTGAGCATAACATTACTAACGTGAAATAAGCACAACTGTACAGTAGTTTGAGCATTCTTTGGCATTGCCTTTCTTTGGGATTGGAATGAAAACTGACCTTTTCCAGTCCTGTGGCCACTGCTGAGTTTTCCAAATTTGCTGGCATATTGAGTGCAGCACTTTAACAGCATCATCTTTTAGGATCTGAAATACCTCAGCTGAAATTCCATCACCTCCACTAGCTTTGTTCATAGTAGTGCTTCCTAAGGTCCACCTGACTTCACATTCCAGGATGTCTAGCTCTAGGTGAGTGACCACATCATCATGGTTATCTCGGTCATTAAGAACTTTCTTGTACAGTTCTTCTGTGTATTCTTGCTATCTCTTCTTAATCTCTCTGCTTCTGTTAAGTCCTTACCGTTTCTGTCCTTTATCATGCCCGTCCTGGCATGAAATGTTCCCTTGAGATCTCCAATTTTCTTGAAGATGTCTCTAGTCTTCCCCATCCTATTGTTTTCCTCTATTTCCTCTATTTAACAAGGCCTTCTTATCTCTCCTTGCTCTTCTCTGGAACTCTGCATTCAGCTGGGTATATCATTCCCTTTCTCCCTTGCCTTCACTTCTCTTCCTTCCTCAGCTATTTGTAAAGCCTCCTCAACCACTTCAGCTTCTTGCATTTCTTTTTCATTAGGATGGTTTTGGTTACTGCCTTGGGTACAATGTCACAAACTTCCATCCATAGTTCTTCAGGTACTGTGTCTACCAGATCTAATCCCCTGAATATATTTGTTACTTCCACTATATAATCATAAGGGATTTGACTTAGGTCAGAGCTGAATGGGCTAGTGATTTACCCTGCTTTCTTTCAGTTTAAGCATGAAGTTTGCAATTAGGAGTTCATGATCTGAGCCACAGTCAGCTCCAGGTCTTGTTTTTGCTAACTGTATAGAGCTTCTCCATCTTTGGCTGCAAAGAACACAGTATGATTTCATCGCCATCTGGTGACGTCCATATGTAGCGTCACCTTTTGAGTTACGGGAAATGCTATAACTAACATGTTCTCTTGACAAAACTGTTAGGTTTTGCCCTGTTTCATTTTGTACTTCAAGACCAAACTTGCCTGTTATTCTGGGTATCTCTTGACTTCCTACTTTTGCATTTCAGTCCCCTGTAATGAAAAGGACGTCTTTTTGGGGTGCTAGTTCTAGAAGGTGTAATAGGTTTTCATAGAACCAGTCAACTTCAGCTTCTTTGGCATCAGTGGTTGAGGCATAGACTTAGATTACTGTGATACTGAATGGTTTGCCTTGGAAACGAACCAAGATCATTCTGTCATTTTTAGGTTGCACCCAAGTATTTTGTATATTGTATTTTGGGCTCTTTCGTTGACTAGATTGTGCTAAATAAATAGTGTGCATGCTTAAAATCAATTTTAAGCCACTATGTAAATATCTACAGCTATAAATAAACATCGTCACAGTGTGTGAAGTCCAGTCTAACAGACACAATTGATGTCATTGTGTCTCCTCCCCCCACCTCAGAGCAGAGCCTTTCTGTCCAGCTACTACCGCGAGCACAACGTGGAGCTCTCCAAGCTGCTGCACAGACTGGGGCAGCCTCTGCCGTCCTGGCTGAGGCAGGAGCTGCAGAAGCTAAGATAGCACTGTCAGGAAGCCGAAGCGTCTCCATAGAACGCTCACCTCTCCCGGAGCTTCCCGGAGCCACCAAAAAGTGGTTTAAAATATACCTCTTCAAATGAGACAAGAAAAACAAAGTTCTTTCCATGTGCTGGCACGTGGATGATTAGAAACAAAACAAAACTAAAAGTATTTGTTATAAGCCTTGAGGCCTATGGCCTTTCTCTGAACCCATATCTGAGCCTGTGGGGTTATTGGAGACTACTGTGCACTCATGTGTTAATCTATAGCAACCAATATAAATATCAAATACCAATGCAGAACTGTTCCATTTCGTAGTAATATTTACACTTTTATATATCGACTAAGATTATGTCTCTGTAGACTTTTAGGCTGCTGTTTGCCTGTAGAATGTTTTCTTATTCTTTGATTCTATAAAGTGTCCTACAAAACAAAAAGTAAACATCACAATGTAGCATAAAGCGCCAGAGGCCTAATACCCATGAAAACTGCTTGCAAAAATATAAAATCCACTGAAGTATTTAGAAAGAATTATAATTTACAATTTGTCCTAGATCAGAGAGTGGTAAAGTTATATCTGAGCTTTATCTGCATCGAAAAAAATATTAAAAAAGATAAGTGTTATAGAAGGAAAAAAGTGATTTTTCATCCATATAGTCTAGTGCATTTCTGTAAAAGTTACTAATGTCTCTATCATTACATAATTATTATTCTGAAAGGTATGTTGTAACAGCTATTGGATGGGAAATAGAAACACACTGAGTATACCAAAACAGTAAAAAGCAATATTAAGTGTACTGACTAAATCCTCTAAAAGCAAGAAATTGTAGGGGTCTGAAGATATCTGATTGACAACTTATGTCCCTTTGCTGTGAGCTGCAGATCAACTCCAGTAGTTCTCACTGGTTCTACAGAAATGTTTGCTCAGAATCTGAGGTCTATGTCATCTCTAGAAACAAACTGAATTTTTAATGTAAACAACTTTTTCTTAATGGTCCCAAGGAAAAAACCTATTAACTGAAATCTAAGGACAGTTTCTCCAGACGATATGTTGGGTTATTTATGTTTAAATTACAGAAAAATTACATATTTTCAGATAATTCAAAATGAAATTGTATAATACAGAGATCTGTGACAAAAAACAAACTAATGTATGATTTTTAATCTCAGATTTGCAATGAATGGTACAAGGCAGAAAAAGATAATCAAAGCCCAGTGCCATTTTTTTAGAACATTTTGTACATCACTCTCATGGAAGACAATAGAACACAGTTAAATTTATGGGTTATCTACTAAATTAAATGGAGGAAGTACCAAGATGAGCCAGGCATGGTTCTTAAAATATATTTTACACTTAAATTTTTAATGATTACATGATTAATAAAGTATTCAAAAAAAGAAAAGAATGTCATGCTGATTTTCCTGTGCTTATATTTACTTAGTTTTTAAATATACTATACACATAAGAAATTTAAGTAGTAAATAAATTCCTTGCTATGACTATATAAGCTTTTATGAATGTTATCAAAAGTATGATTAGAAAAAAAAGTATGCCGAAATAGTTTCATGGCCATTATAATATGTGAAATTGAACTCTATCAACTATTCACTAATTAGAAAACAAATTTTGAGATACTTTCACTAACTATTCATTTCTAAAATTGTATTATAATAATTAATTAAATGTTTTAAAGTTTTGTATACCCAAATGATAAGCCAATTTTTAAACAAACAAGCTATTGGCAGAAAGAGTTAGACAAAGAACCAGATTTTAAGATCCCTGACAGTAAAAGCAAAATCAAAGTCATTTGGAACAAGATGATAAAGTCAGTCTTCATGCTTACCACTACCTTTTATGAACAGCACATGCCTAACATACTAGAAAATGAATATAGCCTTTGATCTTCATTATTTTAAGAAAATTCACTTAAAAGGGTCAAACATAGTGAGAATAGGCCCCAACAGTTACATACGGTATTGTGTTTTCATTCTGACAACATTTCTACTGATTCAAAAGAAAAAAAAAGGAAAGGAGAAGAAAAACAATGCATTTACACTTCAAGGATGAGATGTGCATTTAAACTTCTAAACAAAGCTGCTAATGGTGTAATTCTGTCTGGATAAACTGAGTCAAACAAACAGCTTACCCTTTAAGAAATGTTAAGAACACACTGGATGCTTGTGGGATGAAAGGAGAAAAAAGGAGAGATCATGCCAAAATTTACTCATTCATAATATAGATATTATGCTACCTAGAGCAGCAAACCTCTCAAAGGAATTTTGATCACTCAGTGTATCTGGAAGACAACTCAAATACTAGGGGACACGCATACTTACTATACTGGATACTCCAGGTGGTTGTTATGCTCTTCTGAAAGTAACATAAATACACATGGGGAAAGAAAGAGATAATGTGATTTCAAACTAGCTTTGTATGGCATTCTTTTTTCATTGCTTAAAATATGAAACTTCCTCAGGAAGAAATGAAATGGTTATTTCAGTGTTTATAGCTATAATATTCTTGTCATTCACATTGAATGAAAATTAATGGAAACATTTTTTTTTTCTGAGTTTTTTAAAATAAAAAACCTGGATATAATTCTGACAGTAGCATGGTACCTCATATGTACAACAATAAACTGTGATAAGAAAAGAGTTTGAGCCTGGTGATTTTAGATAACAAGTAGGCATTTGTTTGATAGTCGGTGTTTGCCTGTGACCAAGTGGGAGGTGGTCATAGAACATAGATACCACTAATACAATTCAAAATGGTGAGATACATGGAAAACTTCCCAAGAAGATATGAGTTTATTTTTAATGATATAACCTTAAACAGATCTTCTAATCAATATTAGTTAGTTTTTGTTTAGTTCTAGTACATGTAAAACAGTTCCTAGGGTCACTCATGAGACCAGAAAGTGAGAAGAGCACACAGCTGTTACTTAACGGACTTGAGGCCTGAAGTCTGAGCATCTCTTACTCCTGGTGCTCTGCTCTGCTCCCCACAAATCAGCTGCTTTCTTTAGAGCTTTATAAGGAGTTAGCTAGTCTCTCTTTTCTTAAAAATCTAGCAAAACAGACCATCTCTGCCAAAAAAAAAAAAGGTGGGGATCAGGAGAGTTAGACATTTATCTACATTTTCCACAAAACTTTCTTTTCTCTATTCCAGTCCCTTTCTTTTCTAAACATCAGGCTTTCTCATGTTGCAACCCACCCTGTCATCATACACCAGTTGATTCTTCATAGGATTATCTCCCAGACACACAGTTCTCCAGTCTAGGATACACCTGACCCCCAGTTTTCTATGTGTGCCATCCTATGTTCTATTTACTCTGAGACCAACTGGTGAGTGGTTAATAAACCAACCCCATCGATGTTAGTGGCTTATAATGACTTACAATATTTTACCTTCAAGAGATATCAGCACTGCATTTTCCAGGAGATATGTTTAAGGCTCACTGTTGAGGAGGCACTGAACAGTTCAAATATTTCAGAAGGAAGGGATTTCTCTATTTTCAAATTATTCTCTAAGGCTGAGTTCTATTCTGCCAAAACTGACACGGCATGGTTACCACCTACAGCATGGCTACTGCCTTCATCCTGCCCACCCCACCCCATGCACACACACACCCATCCCCAAATAGTTAGGAGTCATGGAAAGAGCAATGAATCCCTGTGGTGGATAATCCTTAAGAAATTATTTGTGTTGGCTTGACATGTTTAACTTCTTTTCACTTTACCTAAAAGCAAACTAAATTTTATAAGGTCAAGCCATTAATTTATGCTTTGAGGATAAGAGCTAAAGACAGTGTCTCATTGATTGTGTTCCCAGAAAAATCTAGAATTTACTTTGAGCAAGCCTTTCACCTGTGGCCAACGGAAGCTAAGAGAATTTGAGGGCCATTTCTCCCCATCCGGTGCTACTACAAGTTCCTGCTATTCGTCCTCAATTTATTGTCCACACAGTTCTCCATATATTCAGTTTCTTAACAAAAGTCACAAAAATATATTCATTTATTTATTAGCAGGTGAAATTTATTCTTGCCCTCCACTTCCACCTTCTTCCTTTAATCCTGTACTTACCTTACTCATTGAGTTTCTATCATTTCTCAGTCTATTCCCAAAAGTTATAGACACAAAGATTAATAGATCATTAAAATTGGAACCTGCTATATTTTCACCATCTCCTTTTTAGAAAAAGAAGAATCATGAATAGTGTCAGTAAGTGTTTAAGAAAGACATTCACTAGCCAGATTCAGGTCAAATACTTTATTTGCCTATCAATTCCTTCCACAGAAGTCAAAGCAAATTCCACAAATTAAATACTCACAGTATAAAGTCTCCAAGATACTGCTAGGAAGAATGTATTTACCCACATTTTTTTCATACAGAAAACAGAATTAAACTGAATGAAATGTGAAACATTTCCAAAGCACCCAGGATCTGTGACAAATCTTACATAAAACCGTCTATATCAAGCTGTTTCCTGGTTATGAGGGAATAAATTAGGTGTAGGAAATGCCTGCTGTCTGCATTTCTGATGCCAAAACGCTCTTCTTCAAATCAATAAGTGAAATGGAAGGCAGATCTTGCTCTTAAATATTATGCATAATTTATACAGTTGGACCAGAAAGATTGGTCTTCTTTTCTCTATTTGGTAAATACTTTGTTCTCAATCTGAATTTTTCAGTTTCAACCACTTTAAACAGAAATGCAAGTTCAAGATGCAATATACTCTTAGGGCTACAGTGTATTTTTTCAGAACTTTATGTCTTTCAAAGTAAACAAAACTTTTAAAAGCCCACAAAACATCTACTATCAAAAACAAAGAGTCTGCTTTACAGACAGATAAATAAACTGACAAATTTAAAAGAAATTAAAGATTCTAATTTTAAAAACAATAAAAAGCTATGAAAATGTAATACTGACCAATTTTCATTCCCACCTGGGATCAACTTAATGAAACCATGTTGCTTCTATCCCCAATTAAGGATACCCTAAGTACAACTGGAATAGCAGACAGAATCAATTGGACTAATATAGATGTTGGCCCTGATATTGGTTCTTAACCAAAACAACACTGAGTAAGTCAGTTTTCCTTTAGGGCCTCAATTTCCTCATCCTTCAATGGAGGGAGTCAAATGAGATCATCAGTACCAGCTCCTTCCCTTGTTCCATTTTATCATCATTTACTGTGACATGGGGTTCTCCCTGTCTCTCACACATTCTGCCACAGGCAGGAGCCACAAATTATCTAGGTGGGAAAGCTGGAGGCAGAAGTGGGGTCTGAGTATTTCAATCCCTCCTCCCTGACTTCTGTTTGGAGAATACTCTGGTCTGCTTTTGGCCTGTAGTAAGTTCAGCAGAAATCTATTTTTAAATACATTATTTAAAGCCACAAACATAACCAAAAGAACAAAAAACAAAAATATAAATATATGCTAAAAAAAAATAGGAAGATGACCAAGAGGGTAAATGAATTAAACATTTACACACATCAAGGAATAAGGGTCTAAATGAGTAAAACCTCTCATCCTTTATGTGTGAACCAACAGATGATGCTTCAAGCTGACAAACCAAGATGACAAGCTGAATGATAGTTGGTATTATGAAGGCAATCAACACAACTCGGATATGAATGGTTACTTACCTTTGATAAATGGGGCTGGAGTGCAAGACCAGGGAGAAGTATTTGAATTTTCTCCAAGTGCATGTACTACTTTAGTATCAATAGTAACAGCAATAATCTATCATTTTTTAAAAAAAATAAAGATAAATATTCAGGCCCAACAGTAATTGGCAACTGATTTTAGCATCAGCTGGTGGATGTTATCCAGGAGACTGACTGGTAGGCAAGACCTCTGTGGCGATACAGAGCCTTACTTAGTGCTTACATGGTTCTCAAAGCAGAGTCTGTGGTCCCCCGGCAGACCCAAGTCCTTTTCGGGGAATCTGCATGGTCAGAACTACTTTCATATAATACCAGTTTATCATATTCCCTTGTCATTGTGCTGATATTCTCACTGTTTCTGCAAGAGTAATAATGGGTAAAACCGCTGGTGCTTCAACTGAAGTCTCCTGGTCACTGCATTCTCCACCATCACACACTCGTTTACAAAGTCAGCTACAGTTAAGGATACACGCAACAAGGCAGTAAGAACTATTAAATACCATTCAATTTCATACCCTCAACACCTAACTTTTTAATATTCTCTGCTTCAAAATGTGAAGCATACCTGGAGTACCTCCACCATACACTGAAGCAGATAGCTGTCTCAAGGAAAAGCACCTGAGCAATCATTTGAGCAAATTGAACTTCTTTTTTAATTTATTTAATCTGACAAAAGCTAGTCGCTTCACTCACAGAACATCATTTTGACTTAGAAGAATGGCAGGAACTATGATTATTCAAACTTGAGAACTTTAAGACTTTTTTTAATGAAAAAAGTGAGCCTGTCACTTTAAGAAAAACAATTAACAATAAATAACAGTATTTATTGCCAATGATAAAATTTGAACTTTCAAGTGAAAATTAGAATGTTGTAGATCTTGTATGCATTACTTGGAGCATTACTTAAGAGCATGCTATTATTTAAATACTTTCTCTGGTGAGACTGAGGGTGATATTAACAAATACGATCTTTTAATATTATCTATCAAAATGTACCAATGTTTGGAAGATCTGACTAGTAAACCAGTATTTTCCAAACAACTGATGTATGAGGTTACAAAAATCATTGTATGTAGTGCAAGCATTATAATGGTAAAACACCCATTCTTAGGCAAGATAACCTAATAGTTTTTAATGTAGCATAGTGTGAAAAGGTCTTTGATTTGGTTTCAGATTCCACATTACAAATAGCCTCGAAGAAAATACCACTGGTCAAGTTTTAGCATAGTATCAAAGAAAAATATCCACAATTAGCTGAAAGGCTATAAGTATACACTCCCCTTTCCCAAACACATATTTGGGTAAGCTTAGATTTTCTCTACACACTTCAGCAAAAGCAACGTCAAAATAGACTGAATGCAAAAACAGAAATCAGAATCCACCTATCTTCTACTAAGTTAAAGATTAAAGAGATTTACAAAGATAGAACACAACATCACTCTTTTCACTAATTTTTTTTGTTTTGGAAAACAGTTATATTTTATTAAAACTATGATCTTATGGGTTTGCTCTTGTTCTTAAATGAATTAATATTTTTGGTTCCTCAATTTGAATTTCTAGTACAATAAATATTGATAGATATAACCTTTATAAATTTTGGAGTCCTCAATATTTTTTTTTAAGTGTAAGGGATCCTGAGACCAAAAAATGTGAGAATCGCTGGCTAAGAGTTGAAAGTAATTTATGTATCATAAGCCAAAACTTATACCATAAGTAATAGGCTAGAAAGAAAATAGATGGAAAGCCAGACTATACCTTCTATCATATTCCTATTCCACTGCCAGACTGGAGGTTGCCTGGCTGGAGATGAAGAAATACTGGAAAGGAAGAAGAGAGGCAAACATGGATATGAGTTCAGGACAAGAGATCTTCTTTAAAACTGAGGCTCCAAGAAGAGAGAAAGCTGTGTCCTGCTTTCCAAACAAAGGCTTGCCGAACAGCGCCCTGCTCTGTGCGCTCTGCCAGCTAATGGTACAGGAGCACCCTAGTGCCAGCAGGACACGGTGTTCTAGGCACACAGTCTAAGGCCGCACAGCTCCCGCAGTGGCACGGAGTGTATAGGCATTCCCAGTCTCCACTGGAGGCTGCAGAAATCACTAAGAATGGGCCTTTCCAGATCCAAAGGGACGGTAAGCTAGGCCCAGGAGGACATCTAATGACCTACACAGACTGATGACTGCAGGATATGAAGAGCCCAGACCATGGATGCCAGAGCCCACTTACCAAAGACCAAACTTGACGAGATTCATCCAGTGCCAGCAGAAGACAGATAGGTCTGAGGCCTGGTGTCACCTTCTTCCTCATGTCCAAGACCACCCTGACAAGAAAGGAGAGAAGCATTCTCAATTTGGGTGTTTCTATTGTTGTCCATTCGCTAAGTCGTGTCCGACTCTTTGAAACCCCATGCACTGCAGCACACCAGGCTCCCCTATATTCTACTGTCTCCTGGAGTTTGCTCAGATTCATGTCCATTGAGTCAGCGATGCTATCTAATCATCTCATCTTCTGCCACCCCCTTCTTTTGCCTTCAATCTTTTCAGCATCAAGGTTTTTTCCAGTGAGTTGGTTCTTTGCATCAGGTGGCCAAAGTATTAGAGCTTCAGCTTCAGCATCAGTCTTTCCAATGAATATTCAAGGTTGATTTCCTTTAGGACTGACTGGTTTGATCTCCTTGCAGTCCAAGGGACTCTCAAGAGTCTTCTCCAACACCACAATTCAAAAGTCTTTGGCTTAATTTTTCATTGTCTCTAAAATAGAATTAAAAATTCCTAAAGTGATGGAATAGATCTAAAATGGGACAGTCACTGAAAACTGAACAAAGCTACATTTCTGCACAGGTTGTAGATTATGGAATTTATACCCACTATATAAGCAGTCTATCCCAGGTTCATTGGCAACAATGGAGATGCACAGAAGAAAAAACAGCCAGGGTCAAGAGCACTGGCTCTTGCCGGTGCTAGATTGCCTGGCTAGACTGCCTCAGTTAGGAAGAGCCAGGGACAGGCATGGTGATTTATTAGGCATGAGTGTGCAGATGGAGCACTCTTGCAGATTTTCATCTTCCTACGAAATAAGCTGTTCTGTCCTATGATGGACACACCTGGAGAGTCATGCCCTTGTGTAATATTGCTCTGAGTGTGGGCCGAAACTGTTAGCTATGTTGGGACAATCACTCTCTTGATTAGCACACCCCACATTCAATCTGTCAAGACACCAACTCCACAGCTGCTCTGAGATAACCTCTTCTTTAACTTGGATATCTTCCCCGCTTCCATCTCTGTCCTAATAATCTACTGTCAACTCTATACCCAAAACAACCTTTTTACAGATTAAGTACTCCTGTGTCAAATATCCCGCAGCAGCTCTCCTTTCCAGAGTTTGAGGTCTTTGGTGACCTGATGTCCATTGCTTTGGAGCTGACAGTTCGCCTCACACCTCCCTCCCTCTTCGACAGCTGCACCGGCTTCCGTGCTAACATACAGCCCCTGCGCTGATGTTCCCTCGGTTGTCCACATGGTCAGCTCCTGCAGTTTTTCTGAGTCCCTGCTCAAATATTATCTTTTAAAAAAAAAGCCAGCACCAACAACCTTATAGAAAATATTTCTTTCCTTGGTTCTCCTGATTCCCATTTCCCTGATCTAATTTTTGTGTTGCCATAGTACCTATAATCTTATAACTAATTGTGTAGTTTACTGATTTAACAGCATTGTTGTCTTCTCCTACTCAAATAAGCTTCATGAAGGCAAATGCATCTGCTTTCTTTCATCAGTGTATCCCTACATTCAAGTGTGTCGTCTCTGACATGTAATAGGCACTCAATAAATATTTGCTGAATTAATTAATTTAGCAATAAATGGGAAAGAAAAAAGGCAAAGGATGATAGTTTTAACATGGCATATTTTCTTCCATTTAAGCCTTAGAAAAAAGTATAATTTTTACCAATCAATAAATTTGGTAAAGATACATATTTCCGCAATCATACAAAGACTTAAAAAAAAAGGTCTCTCTTCTAAATAACAAAAAACAAGTTCAGACTTTAAATAATAATGAATTCCTAACAAAGAACTAAAATTAGCAAAGTAATTTTTTCAAGTATAAGATGAAAAAAAACCCTCTAGCCTTTAAGTAGTGTTTTGTATTTGCTAAACTATTTGTATAAATTACCTGAACAATTATTCTAAGAGATATTGCCAGCTTCCTTTATAGATGAAGAAACAGCTATGGAAAGGACAGATAACTAAACCAATGTCACACCAGAAGCAAAGGCCAAAATTTGAGATTTGAGCTCAGACTTAAATTTATCTTATACCTAATATCATTCTTCCTCCTTTACAACACATGGCAGTTAGAAATGGGGACCTGAGCAAGATTACGCTCAAATCCCAGAGCTAACCTTGGGTTAACTTATATTATTTTCCTCTGCTTCAATTTACTCATCTGTATCAGTAAATGGAGATAACAGTACAATTTCATTCAATTGTTGAGACAAAGAAATGAGTTAAGGAGCACATATAGACTCAATAAATGTTAGTTATTACCATTATTATCACTATTATTATAATTATTACCTCTAGAAGGTGATAATAACAAATAATTGTTCTTTTCAGAATCCCCTTAGTGTCTGCTCATATTTCCATCTTTAGATCTCCTCAGTCATTACTGTTCAGTACTTTAAAGAATGATGAGTGCTCATTATTAGAGAAATGCAAATCAAAACCACAATCAGAGGAGGAGCCAAGATGGCAGAGGAGTAGGACGGGGAGACCACTTTCTCTCCTACAAATTCATCAAAAGAATAACTGAATGCAGAGCATACCTCACAAAACAACTTCTGATCGCTAGCTGAGGTCATCAGGCGCCCAGAAAAGCAGACCATTGTCTTCGAAAGGAGGTAGGACAAAATATAAAAGATAAAAAGTGAGACAAAAGAGCTAAGGACGGAGACCCGTCCCGGGAAGGGAGTCTTAGGCGGCCTTGCTTGGGCTAGGGTCCGGGCCTGAGTGCCCTGAGGACAATCGGAGGGAGCTTCTGTGAGGTGCCAACTTGAACTGTGGGAGACCAAAAGAGAGAAAATTAACCGGCCGGAACACACTGCCGGCCGTTCGCAGAACAAAGGGACGGAGAAAGTCCCAAGAAGAGGTCGCAGGCTGCGGACCCGCCCAGCCCCGCCGGAGGCAGGAGGCAGGGGGGAGGGGAAGGTCGCGGCGAGACACAGGGCGCAGGCACCCGACCGGCGCGGGCGGGGACTGGGGCTGGGGACGCAGAGGGCGGAAGGCGCGCGCACCCGACTGGCGTCAGCGGAAACTGAGACTGGGTCCGCGGAAGGGAGTGAGTGTGCCACACCTGGGGATAGTGCGCCCATCAAGCCCCTCGCTGCCTGGACCGCTCTGACGGGGAAGGCACAGAGAGCAGGCGCAGCTTTTCCTTCCGCGCTTTTGTGTAACACCCGAGGGCTGGAACCTAGCGCAGCGCGGGGCGCGCTCCATATAGAACAGCCGGGAGCCTGAGCAGCGCAGACGGAGAAAGCAGCGTCAGCCCCTCCCGGCAGCGCCAGCCCGCCCCCGCAGGGCCAGCCCCTCCCCGCAGCGTCAGCCCCGCCCCGCAGCGCCAGCCCATCCCCGCAGCGTCAGCCCTCCCAGCAGCGCAACGGAACTAGCTAACTGAATAAGAGTCCACCTCCGCCCGCCTGTGTCAGGGCGGAAATGAGGCTCTGAAGAGACCGGCAAACAGAAGCCAAATAAACAAAGGGAACCGCTTCAGAAGGGACTGGTGCAACAGATTAAAATCCCTGTAGAAAACACCGACTTCACCGGAAGGGCCCTGTAGATATCGAGAAGTGTAAGCTGGAACGAGGAGCTATCTGAAACTGAGCCGAACCCACACTGACCGCAACAGCTCCAGAGAAACTCCTAGATATATTTTTACTTTTTTTTTTTCTAAGTAAGGAAAAAAAAAAATTTTTTTTTCTTTTTATATTTTTTCTTTTTTATTTTTTCTCTTTTATTTTCCTTTAAAATTCCCTATTACTCCCCCATTACTCCTTAACTTTCATTTACATAGATTTTTACGATTTTTTTAATTAGGGGGAAAAAAATTTTTTTTTTTTTCTTCTTTCTTTTTTTTTTCTTTTTTTTCTTTTTCTTCTTTTTTTTCCTTTCCGTTTTCTCTTTTATTTTCTATTTTTCTTTTTCTCTTATTTCTTTTAAAGTCCTCTAGAACTCCTCTACTACTCTTCATTTTCATTTTCACTACACTATAACCTTACCAAAAAAAAAGAGAAGCCCTATCTTTAAACCGAAGATTATTCTCTCCCAATCTTGACTCTCTGTTTTCTACCTCAGAACACCTCTATTTCCTCCTTTCCCCTTCTCTTCCCAATCCAATTCTGTGAATCCCTGTAGGTGTCTGAGATACGGAGAACACTCTGGGAACAGACAGCTGCGTAGATCTGTCTCTCTCCTCTTGAGTCCCCCTTTTTCTCCTCCTGCTCATCTCTATCTCCCTCCTCCCTTTTCTCCTGTTCATGTAACTCTGTGAACCTCTCTGGGTGTCCCTAACAGGGGAGATTCTTTTCGCCATTAACCTAGAAGTTTTATTATCAGTGCTGTATAGTTGGAGAAGTCCTGAGACTACAGGAAGAATAAAACTGAAATCCAGAGGCAGGAAACTTAAGCCCAAAACCTGAGAACACCAGAAAACTCCTGACTACATGGAACTTTAAGCAATAAGTGACCGTCCAAAAGCCTCCATACCTACACTGAAACCAACCACCACCCAAGAGCCAGTAAGTTTTAGAGCAAGACATACCACGCAAATTCTCCCGCAACACAGGAACATAGCCCCGAATGTCAACATACAGGCTGCCCAAGGTGACACCTAACACATAGACCCATCTCAAAACTCATTACTGGGCACTCCATTGCTCTCCAAAAAGAAGAAATCAAGTTCCACGCACCAGTACACTGACGCAAGCTTCCCTAACCGGGAAACCTTGACAAGCCAATCGTCTAACCCCACCCACTGGGTAAATCCTCCACAATAAAAACGAACCACAGACCTCCAGAATACAGAAAGTCCACTCCAGACACAGCAATCTAAACAAGATGAAAAGGCAAAGAAATACCCAACAGGTAAAGGAACATGAAAAATGCCCACCGAGTCAAACAAAAGAGGAGGAGATAGGGAATCTACCTGAAAAAGAATTTAGAATAATGATAATAAAAATGATTCAAAATCTTGAAAACAAAATGGAGTTACAGATAAATAGCCTGGAGACAAAGATTGAGAAGATGCAAGAAATGTTTAATAAAGACCTAGAAGAAATAAAAAAAGAGTCAATTAAAAATGAATAATGCAATGAATGAGATCAAAAACACTTTGGAGGGAACCAAGAGTAGAATAACGGAGGCAGAAGATAGGATAAGTGAGGTAGAAGATAAAATGGTGGAAATAAATGAAGCAGAGAGGAAAAAAGAAAAAAGGATCAAAAGAAATGAGGACAACCTCAGGGACCTCTGGGACACTGTGAAACGCCCCAACATTCGAATCATAGGAGTTCCAGAAGAAGAAGACAAAAAGAAAGGCCATGAGAAAATACTCGAGGAGATAATAGCTGAAAACTTCCCTAAAATGGGGAAGGAAATAGCCACTCAAGTCCAAGAAACCCAGAGAGTCCCAAACAGGATAAACCCAAGGCGAAACACCCCAAGACACATATTAATCAAACTAACAAAGATCAAACACAAAGAACAAATATTAAAAGCAGCAAGGGAAAAACAACAAATAACACACAAAGGGATTCCCATAAGGATAACAGCTGATCTATCAATAGAAACCCTCCAGGCCAGAAGGGAATGGCAGGACGTCCTGAAAGTAATGAAAGAGAATAACCTACAACCTAGATTACTGTATCCAGCAAGGATCTCATTCAGATATGAAGGAGAATTCAAAAGCTTTACAGATAAGCAAAAGCTGAGAGAATTCAGCACCACCAAACCAGCTCTTCAACAAATGCTAAAGGATCTTCTCTAGACAGGAAATGCAGAAAGGTTGTTATAAACGTGAACCCAAAACACAAAGTAAATGGCAACGGGACCACACCTATCAATAATTACCCTAAATGTAAATGGGTTGAATGCCCCAACCAAAAGACAAAGATTGGCTGAATGGATACAAAAACAAGACCCCTATATATGCTGTCTACAAGAGACCCACCTCAAAACAAGAGACACATACAGACTAAAAGTGAAGGGCTGGAAAAAAAATATTTCATGCAAACGGAGACCAAAAGAAAGCAGGAGTCGCAATACTCATATCAGATAAAATAGACTTTCAAATAAAGGATGTGAAAAGAGACAAAGAAGGACACTACATAATGATCAAAGGATCAATCCAAGAAGAAGATATAACAATTATAAATATATATGCACCCAACATAGGAGCACCGCAATATGTACGGCAAACACTAACGAGTATGAAAGAGGGAAATTAATAGTAACACAATAATAGTGGGAGACTTAATACCCCACTCACAACTATGGAAGATACTAAACAGAAAAATTAACAAGGAAACACAAACCTAAATGACACAATGGACCAGCTAGACCCTAATTGATTCTATTAGACATTTCACCCCAAAAACAATCAACTCACCTTTTTCTCAAGTGCACACGGAAACTTTTCTTCCAAGATAGGAATTTTTTCGGCATCCTGGGCCATAAATCTTGCGCTTGAAAAATTCAAAAAAATTGAAATCATTCCAGTCATCTTTTCTGACAACAGTGCAGTAAGATTAGATCTCAATTACAGGAAAAAAAATGTTAAAAATTCGAACATATGGAGGCTAAATAACACGCTTCTGAATAACCAACAAATCATAGAAAAAATCAAAAAAGAAATCAAAATATGTATAGAAATGAATGAAAATGAAAACACAACAACCCAAAACCTATGGGACACTGTAAAAGCAGTGCTAAGGGGAAGGTTCATAGCATTACAGGCTTACCTCAAGAAACAAGAAAAAAAGCAAATAAATAACCTAACTCTACACCTAAAGCAATTAGAGAAGGAAGAAATGAAGAACCCCAGAGTTAGCAGAAGGAAAGAAATCTTAAAAATCAGGGCAGAAATAAATGCAAAAGAAACTAAAGAGACCATAGCAAAAATCAACAAAGCTAAAAGCTGGTTGTTTGAAAAAATAAACAAAATTGACAAACCATTAGCAAGACTCATTAAGAAACAAAGAGAGAAGAACCAAATTAACAAAATTAGAAATGAAAATGGAGAGATCACAACAGACAACACTGAAATACAAAGGATCATAAGAGACTACTACCAGCAGCTCTATGCCAATAAAATGGACAACTGGGATGAAATGGACAAATTCTTAGAAAAGTATAACTTTCCAAAACTGAACCAGGAAGAAATAGAAGATCTTAACAGACCCATCACAAGCAAGGAAATCGAAACTGTAATCAAAAATCTTCCAGCAAACAAAAGCCCAGGACCAGATGGCTTCACAGCTGAATTCTACCAAAAAATTTAGAGAAGAGCTAACACCTATCTTACTCAAACTCTTCCAGAAAATTGCAGATGAAGGTAAGCTTCCAAACTCATTCTATGAGGCCACCATCACCCTAATTCCAAAACCAGACAAAGATGCCACAAAAAAAGAAAACTACAGGCCAATATCACTGATGAATATAGATGCAAAAATCCTTAACAAAATTTTAGCAAACAGAATCCAACAACATATTAAAAAAATCATACACCACGACCAAGTGGGCTTTATCCCAGGAATGCAAGGATTCTTTAATATCTGCAAATCAATCAATGTAATACACCACATTAACAAATTGAAAGATAAAAACCATATGATTATCTCAATAGATGCAGAGAAAGCCTTTGACAAAATTCAACACTCATTTATGATTAAAAAAAACAAAAAAGCAGGAATAGAAGGAACATACCTCAACATAATAAAAGCTATATATGACAAACCCACAGCAAGCATCACCCTCAATGGTGAAAAATTGAAAGCATTCCCCCTGAAATCAGGAACAAGACAAGGGTGCCCACTGTCACCACTACTGTTCAACATAGTGTTGGAAGTTTTGGCCACAGCAATCAGAGCAGAAGAAGAAGTAAAAGGAATCCAGATAGGAAAAGAAGAAGTGAAACTCTCACTGTTTGCAGATGACATGATCCTCTACATAGAAAACCCTAAAGACTCTACCAGAAAATTACTAGAGCTAATCAATGAATATAGTAAAGTTGCAGGATATAAAATTAACACACAGAAATCCTTGCATTCCTATACACTAACAATGAGAAAACAGAAAGAGAAATTAAGGAAACAATACCATTCACCATTGCAACAAAAAGAATAAAATACTTAGGAGTATATCTACCTAAAGAAACAAAAGACCTATACATAGAAAACTATAAAACACTGATGAAAGAAATCAAAGAGGACACAAACAGATGGAGAAACATACCGTGTTCATGGATTGGAAGAATCAATATTGTCAAAATGGCTATTCTACCCAAAGCAATCTATAGATTCAATGCAATCCCTATCAAGATACCAACGGTATTTTTCACAGAACTAGACCAAAGAATTTCACAATTTGTATGGAAATACAAAAAACCTCGAATAGCCAAAGTAATCTTGAGAAAGAAGAATGGAACTGGAGGAATCAACCTGCCTGACTTCAGACTCTACTACAAAGCCACAGTCATCAAGACAGTATGGTACTGGCACAAAGACAGAAATATAGATCAATGGAACAGAATAGAAAGCCCAGAGATAAATCCACGAACCTATGGACACCTTATCTTTGACAAAGGAGGCAAGGATATACAATGGAAAAAAGACAACCTCTTTAACAAGTGGTGCTGGGAAAACTGGTCAACCACTTGTAAAAGAATGAAACTAGAACACTTTCTAACACCATACACAAAAATAAACTCAAAATGGATTAAAGATCTAAATGTAAGACCAGAAACTATAAAACTCCTAGCGGAGAACATAGGCAAAACACTCTCCGACATAAATCACAGCAGGATCCTCTATGACCCACCTCCCAGAATATTGGAAATAAAAGCAAAACTAAACAAATGGGACCTAATGAAACTTAAAAGCTTTTGCACAACAAAGGAAACTATAAGTAAGGTGAAAAGACAGCCCTCAGATTGGGAGAAAATAATAGCAAATGAAGAAACAGACAAAGGATTAATCTCAAAAATATACAAGCAACTCCTGCAGCTCAATTCCAGAAAAATAAATGACCCAATCAAAAAATGGGCCAGAGAACTAAACAGACATTTCTCCAAAGAAGACATACAGATGGCTAACAAACACATGAAAAGATGCTCAACATCACTCATTATTAGAGAAATGCAAATCAAAACCACAATGAGGTACCATTACACGCCAGTCAGGATGGCTGCTATCCAAAAGTCTACAAGCAATAAATGCTGGAGAGGGTGTGGAGAAAAGGGAACCCTCTTACACTGTTGGTGGGAATGCAAACTAGTACAGCCGCTATGGAAAACAGTGTGGAGATTTCTTAAAAAACTGGAATAGAACTGCCATATGACCCAGCAATCCCACTTCTGGGCATACACACTGAGGAAACCAGATCTGAAAGAGACACGTGCACCCCAATGTTCATCGCAGCACTGTTTATAATAGCCAGGACATGGAAGCAACCTAGATGCCCATCAGCAGATGAATGGATAAGGAAGCTGTGGTACATATACACCATGGAATATTACTCAGCTGTAAAAAGAATTCATTTGAACCAGTCCTAATGAGATGGATGAAACTGGAGCCCATTATACAGAGTGAAGTAAGCCAGAAAGATAAAGAACATTACAGCATACTAACACATATATATGGAATTTAGAAAGATGGTAACGATAACCCTATATGCAAAACAGAAAAAGAGACACAGATGTACAGAACAGACTTTTGGACTCTGTGGGAGAAGGTGAGGGTGGGATGTTTCGAGAGAACAGCATGTATATTATCTATGGTGAAACAGATCACCGGCCCAGCTGGGATGCATGAGACAAGTGCTCGGGCCTGGTGCACTGGGAGGACCCAGAGGAGTGCGGGGTGAAGAGGGACGGTGGGAGGGGATCGGGCATGGGAATAAGTGTAAATCTCATGGCTGATTCATATCAATGGTATGACAAAACCCCACGGAAATGTTGTGAATTAATTAGCCTCCTCCAATAATAAAAAAAATTAAAAAAAATAAAAAATAAAAATAAAAAAAAAAGAGAAGAAATCAAATTCCACGCACCAGAACACTGACGCAAGCTTCCCTAACCGGGGAACCTTGAGAAGCCAATCGTCTAACCCCACCCACGGGGTAAATCCTCCACAATAAAAAGGAACCACAGACCTCCAGAATACAGAAAGCCCACTCCAGACACAGCAATCTAAACAAGATGAAAAGGCAAAGAAATACCCAACAGGTAAGGAACATGAAAAATGCCCACCAAGTCAAACAAAAGAGGAGGAGATAGGGAATCTACCTGAAAAAGAATTTAGAATAATGATAATAAAAATGATCCAAAATCTTGAAAACAAAATGGAGTTACAGATAAATAGCCTGGAGACAAAGATTGAAAAGATACAAGAATTGTTTAATAAAGACCTAGAAGAAATAAAAAAGAGTCAATTAAAAATGAACAATGCAATGAATGAGATCAAAAACACTTTGGAGGGAACCAAGAGTAGAATAACGGAGGCAGAAGATAGGATAAGTGAGGTAGAAGATAAAATGATGGAAATAAATGAAGCAGAGAGGAAAAAAGAAAAAAAGATCAAAAGAAATGAGGACAACCTCAGGGACCTCTGGGACACTGCAAAACGCCCCAACATTCGAATCATAGGAGTCCCAGAAGAAGAAGACAAAAAGAAAGGCCATGAGAAAATACTCGAGGAGATAATAGCTGAAAACTTCCCTAAAATGGGGAAGGAAATAGCCACTCAAGTCCAAGAAACCCAGAGTCCCAAACAGGATAAACCCAAGGCGAAACACCCCAAGACACATATTAATCAAACTAACAAAGATCAAACACAAAGAACAAATATTAAAAGCAGCAAGGGAAAACAACAAATAACACACAAAGGGATTCCCATAAGGATAACAGCTGACCTATCAATAGAAACCCTCCAGGCCAGAAAGGAATGGCAGGACGTCCTGAAAGTAATGAAAGAGAATAACCTACAACCTAGATTACTGTATCCAGCAAGGATCTCATTCAGATATGAAGGAGAACTCAAAAGCTTTACAGATAAGCAAAAGCTGAGAGAATTCAGCACCACCAAACCAGCTCTTCAACAAATGCTAAAGGATCTTCTCTAGACAGGAAATGCAGAAAGGCTGTATAAACGTGAACCCAAAACAACAAAGTAAATGGCAACGGGACCACACCTATCAATAATTACCCTAAATGTAAATGGGTTGAATGCCCCAACCAAAAGACAAAGATTGGCTGAATGGATACAAAAACAAGACCCCCATATATGCTGTCTACAAGAGACCCACCTCAAAACAAGAGACACATACAGACTAAAAGTGAAGGGCTGGGAAAAAATATTTCATGCAAACGGAGACCAAAAGAAAGCAGGAGTCGCAATACTCATATCAGATAAAATAGACTTTCAAATAAAGGATGTGAAAAGAGACAAAGAAGGACACTACATAATGATCAAAGGATCAACCCAAGAAGAAGATATAACAATTATAAATATATATGCACCCAACATAGGAGCACCGCAATATGTAAGGCAAAAGCTAACGAGTATGAAAGAGGAAATTAATAGTAACACAATAATAGTGGGAGACTTTAATACCCCACTCACAACTATGGATAGATCAACTACACAGAAAATTAACAAGGAAACACAAACTTTAAATGACACAATGGACCAGCTAGACCTAATTGATATCTATAGGACATTTCACCCCAAAACAAGCAACTTCACCTTTTTCTCAAGTGCACACGGAACCTTCTCCAGAATAGATCACATCCTGGGCCATAAATCTAGTCTTGGAAAATTCAAAAAAATTGAAATCATTCCAGTCATCTTTTCTGACCACAGTGCAGTAAGATTAGATCTCAATTACAGGAAAAAAATTGTTAAAAATTCAAACACCTGGAGGCTAAATAAGACGCTTCTGAATAACCAACAAATCATAGAAGAAATCAAAAAAGAAATCAAAATATGTATAGAAATGAATGAAAATGAAAACACAACAACCCAAAACCTATGGGACACTGTAAAAGCAGTGCTAAGGGGAAGGTTCCATAGCATTCAGGCTTACATCAAGAAACAAGAAAAAAGCCCAAATAAATAACCTAACTCTACACCCTAAAGCAATTAGAGAAGGAAGAAATGAAGAACCCCAGGTTAGCAGAAGGAAAGAAATTCTTAAAAAATAAGGGCAGAAATTAAATGCAATAGAAACTAAAGAGACCAAGGCAAAAAATCAACCAAAGCTAAAGCTGGTTTTTGAAAA